>NC_056730.1:888614966-888649966 GCF_019279795.1 Protopterus annectens | reverse complement strand
GAAATATGTATTTTGAAGTTAAGCTTCTCCACATGCAATATTTCTGTGAATTCCTGTATATCCTGGAAGTGCACCTATCAGAAGGCTAACAATTTATCAAAGTGAAATGTGAAAACAATGCATTATATATAAATTAAATGGTTTGTGAAGGGTTTAAAACATTTTTGTTCTTTTTGTTTTATTTCACAATGAAGGTGATACAAGAGGGGGAGATTTAACGAAAACATTAAAGATTATTGAAGCTTAGTGGCAACAGTTTTGAAAACTGACAGATGGCCAGGCTTGAATGCAGTTATTAATATTAAATGTTTTTAAAATATAGAAAAGTGAGGTTATTAAATGATTAAGTGTTATAATTTATATTTATAATAGGCGTGTATATAAACTGATGTATCTTTAAATTTATTATGTATGTGGTCATCTGGGATGCGTAACATTTTTTAAAAGGTGTGTATGCAATGATACTTACATTTCTGAGAAGTCTCTTGTGTACTAATTAGATGAAAATACTAAAACAAGTACATTTTTGTGACTAGCTTATTGTGGTTTTGAGCGCTTTATTTATTTTGGCTCTGCGTTGCACTTGAGTTGTTTTTGCTGTTCTGTTAACAAGTGTTGAGTTATATAATTCAGTTGTAATTCAATACAGAACTGTTACTGACTTTGCTAAGTGACATGGGCTGTATGGGATATTCGACATCCAAGTGAGCTACCACACAATTAGGCAGATGGGGCCTCTGCATAAAGTCTGCTTGAAGCATACTAGATCAACAGTGTGTCATGTTCCTGATTTTGCTGTAATACTGATTTAATTATTAGAAAATAAATCCAAGCATCTGGTGTGGGAATAAACCAACAGTACTCTGAACATTTGAGCCTTAATGGCAGGAGTACTGCCACTTGAGGACATACAAATGCTGATCAACTTTTATACTCATCCCCCCTTAAGTTTTGTATGTTTTGAAACTGTGAAGGAAATGAGCTTGCCTGGGCAGATAATTTTCTCCATGATCATCTGCCCAGGGGGTAGTTAGAGAAGAAGTAGCCACTGAGGAGTGTAGGACAGTTTGCTACTGGTTTGACTTAGGTTAAGGAGTTAAAAGATGTGAAAGCACAGAAGTCTTGGATAGGCAGAATATGATATAATTAGAAAGTTGAGGGGGTGAAAGAAAAAGAAATTTAATGGAAGGCGGAATATATTTGTGGTCTATTAACACTGTTAGCATGGGCAATTGTGAAGCACACCCACTTACCCTATAAATCAAGAACTGTAGTTAGGTATTTTTGAAGCATTTTCTTTGCAGGGTCAATTGGAATGTAGGAGTAAGTGGTCTTGTATTCTGCCCTTGCATTAGTCTGCATTTTTAGGATTGAGTGGTATATATTTATGCTACTATTTATTGTTTTAGAGTAGTATTTGTAGGTGAGCAGTTCTTGAACATGCCTGGCAGTTGTTGGTCATTATTTGAATATGCTAAGTATATCTGCATATGTGCTTTGGCATTGGTTGTTTTGAAGTTTATACATCTTATAAAGCATATTGACAGTAACGGTGATCATAATAAAAGATTTGGTGTGTTTCCTTGTTTCCAGGCAGGGGTTTAAATGAAACTTTTACCTCTTTAACAAAAAATGAACTGCATACATATAAAAACAAACATTCTACAGGTTTTGTATTAATCAGTCAATTTTATTGTGTCAACTAAAGACAGTTACAAATAACTTCACAAGTCTTCATCTCTCTCTCTCTCTATAAATATATATATATATATATATATATATATATATATATATATATATATATATATATAGTTGAACAACAGTCCTTAAATAGCACATGAAAAATAGATAAAATTAAAAATAAAAAAATGCTAAAGCCATAAAACTTTCAGGATTATAAACTCTATGAATTATTACATTTTATTGTTTCCTTTCTTTTGATATTTACATATCCTATTTTCCACTTTGTGAATAGTATTGTGATGTGATGTGCAAATAAAAATTCATTTAGATCTTCATTATCTTTATTTCAAGTAATTACTGTGTTATCCCCAAAGTCTCAAACAACCCACTAAACAAGTATAGTGGGTCCAAAAACAAAACAGTGTAAGAAACTTCTCTGTGTGGAAGATTTTTAATCCATGTCTATTTAGTTAATCACCGTATATTAATCAGATCAGATAATGGTAGTAGAAGTAACAAACTTAAACTCGTCCTAAGTCAAAAAAATGATAAAAAATATATAATTTGAAATATTGTACAGAATTATTAAGTATTCGAAAGTAATCCAAGCAGGGTAGGCAGTCTGTTTCCAGTCAAAAATCCTTTAATAAATTAATCCTTTAGGTACAGTATTCAAATAAATCTGTTGTTCCAAATAAAGATTAAAGACTGCTATATGCTAATTTTTTTTTCAAAAAGTTCTAATTTATATATATCTAAGGAAGGAAACTATTAGATGAAATACTGATTTGCCAAACATCTAACACAAATAGATTAGTTGATACTTTTATAAAATGTATTAGCATATTTGGCAGGTGTCAGACATAACTAATTTTTATCCACAATTATTTATTTGCTGGAATTGGAAATGTCCAAAGGCTCTTAATTATCAAAAATTCTTCATAATTATTTTCATGAATAAGCTGCTGTGAAAGAGATACTGTTGAAGACTGCAACCCAGACAAAACTGTAATTAAATGACAGAAAGCTGCATCACAATTATTAGGAACCATATGCAACATTAGTCCAGTAAAACCTTCTTCTCTATTGCCAGCCATGTCTAAACAACAGTAAATTTAAACAAACTGAGACAAACGTGGAAAATAAAAACTACAACTCCTTGGAACCAAATAGTATGAAAAACCACAGCAGCTAATTCCTTTAAAATTTATTAGCGCTTTTGTTCATTCACAGTAAACTTGAACTTCTTCAGATACATTTTGTTACAAAGTATCCATATTTAAATACCTGCCAAAACCATACATGATGTCAGTAATTGCATTCTTAAAAGGACATAGCTTAAATACGATTACATAAATCTAAATTCACATATTAATTCTAAAATACAAGTAGAACATAAACATGAACAACAGCCCTAAATATAATTACTCAACCTTATACTCTTGAATAACTCACATTAACAATTTTAATATATACATATATATATATATTTATATATATATATATATATATATATATATATTTATATATATATATATATATATATATATATATATATATATATATATATATACATAAGAAAAGTTCCTTTTTATTTTAGGAAGTTCATATGTTTGTTATCTCCCAAATTAACTCATATCTCACTATAATATGGCAAAAAAAGTAAAATTCTCTCTTACCAAAGCCTTTAATTTGAGTATGCAAGCTAGTGTACAGTTTTCATTAAGGCCTGGATAGGCAAACACATTTAGTTTGAGCTGCCACAGCAGTTATCTTTCTTCAAGTCTAAGCATCCATGGTCCACCCCTTATATTTTTCTTAACACGTTCAATAATTACATAGTGAAAAAATGCTCACCATTATAAGAGATATGTTTAGCTAGGGCATTGTTGACATTATTCCTACTAATATTGTATCGATGTTCATATATGGCTGTTTGAAGCTCCTCTCAGTTTTACCTATATAAAATGCAGGACACAATTGACACCTAGCTAAATAAATAACCCCCTTAGTGTCACATAAATATCTATCCCTGCTTTTGTAATTAGTCCCATTAATCATAAAGGAATTAGTATTGTTCACATACTTACATTTGTCCATCTTCCACACTTCCTCATACCAGGATTATGTGTACCAAACCCAAATGACACATAGCCCGCAGACTCAGTGTGCCACTCAACCACTGCCAATAAAGCTCCAGAGAGCACCCCCTTCACTACCAGGCTATAACTCATACCACACTTTTCGGCCATGTAATCTGGACCGGAACACCAAAGGCGTTAGGTGTGTCCATATTCATTAAGGATATCCACACCTTCAGGCTAGTTGCTCAGCATAATGCAGCCGAGGTTATCCAAGTACAACTAACTCTGGGCAAAACTGCAATACAAATTGTAGCTTGCTACAGATCACCCACCATGCCCCAGGACTCTCACTCCTCTTTTCTTGATGTAATGGAAAATATTAGGGTTCAACCAAACACCCTAATAATGGGCGATTTCAACTACCCCACCATTAACTGGGAAAACTACTCATGTACCAACACCTTCACTCAACGCTTTCTGGAATTCATAAACTCCAATGCCCTGGATCAACTTATCCACACCCCCACCAGGGGCAACAATATCCTAGATATACACAAAGACTTGGAAAACAGGTTACTAGCACTCCAAACATACACGGTACTTCCACCAATGTGAGAATTCTCAAAAATCACTAAAAACTGTAAACGTGGACTCTGACACTTTATTGCAAGAAGTTAAAGCGCTTTTCGTCATCCGAATAGGATGACTTCCTCAGAACTAATGCAAACTAGTAACAGTCATCTTAAATAGTCATTTGTCTTCAATTAATGAAACCAATCTTCATCAATTAACATTTAAAGCTGTTTTTTCACATAGTTTAAAATAGTTCACAATATATTCAGTTAGATTGCTCTTACAGAGCACCCATCATACTTAGCTTCAACCATTTAATAAAAAATGTATATAAATTGTATATAAATTAAAATACCTATACATAATTGTTAAAATAGTGTGTTTATAAACTATCATAAAATACAACTTATATATAAACTATAAAATCTATAAATATATAAATTTAAATATATAAATATAGTGTACTCATTTCAGTATTAAACCAACTTTCAAAACACAAATCAGGTAACTGCTAGTACACCACCAGTTACTAAAAATATTAACAAATAATGTATGTATTTTATGTTGTATTGTATTTTATATTTTATACGACAAATACTTTAATAAACATAAAATATAAAATAAACATAAAATATACAATGGTGTAAATAAACCTAAACCCAAAATACAATAGCTTAATAAGTTATACCTATATTCTCCTAAATTCTATCGTCTTAAACTTCTAAGTTTAAGTAAACAACTGATCGAACACCATTGTATATTTTATGTTTATTAAAGTATTTGCAAATAAAGTGTCAGAGTCCACGTTTACAGTTTTTGGTGATTTTTGAGAATTCTCACATTGGTGGAAGTACCGTGTACGTTTGGAGTGCTAGTAACCTGTTTTCCAATATCCTAGATATAGTCATTACCAACATGAGTGACCAGTGTTCCACACCTGAAGTCAATGCCTCATTGGTCCGATCTGACCATAAGCTAATTACCCTAGATACCCACATCCTGCCCCCACCCTCCATTAAGAAAACCATGGTAAAAAATTTCTCCAAAGCCAACTTCATGCTTTTTAAGACAGAAGTGGTGAACTTCATGACAACCCATGCAGATGGACAATACAGTTATGACTACTGAATCTTGCACAATTGCACTTTATAAGCACTTACACAAGTGCATGGATCGTGCTATCCCAAACAGAACCAAGATGCTATCCTCCAAACAAAGGAAGCCAATCTGGTGGTCCCCTGCCATAAACAAACTGTACAACAGAAGGAAGAAACTGTTGCAAAAGAGAGTAAAATCCCATGAGTGGAGGAGGTCCCTGGTCAGCCTCAGTAAGAAGCTGCAATCCCTGATAAAATCCTCCAAAGCTAGTTAGGAAAACAAAATCACCACTGATGCTAAAGACAACCACAAAGCATTCTACAGCTATGTCCAGAATCTCAATGGCAACACTCAGATCTGCTCTGAGTTACAGCACAATGGCACTAAATATTCAGACCCAACTGATATTGCCAACATCCTGGCAGATAGGTTCAGTGCTAACTTTACCCCCCTCTCACCCCCTAAAGAGCCCATCTCTAGACCGGAAGAATACAAAGTTCCTGTAATCATGGCTGCACAGGTAAAAAACACACTTTCCAAAGCCAAGAACACAGCATCCATGACAACATCCCAGGCTGCATTCTACATGAACTACAGAATGAACTGGCATGCCACCTAAGTACCATGTTCAATCATAGCCTCCCCTCAGGCTTTGTTCCCACTGAATGGTGCACAGTGATGGTTATCCCACTCCACAAGGGGGGAGCCACCACAGACCCTGGGAACTACCACCCCATTAGCCTGACGAGCCTGGTCTGCAAAGCCATGGAACGTATCATCATGGAACTTATACACAAAGACATTGGTAATTTCTAAACTCTGGACCCCACCCAGTTCGGGTTTTTAAAAGGCAGATCATGTCTCCTAAATCTGATAGACTTCTTTGAAGCAGTCACCAAAGCCATAGACGAGAGTAAGGTGGTTCACACAGCCTATCTAGATCTTGCCAAGGCTTTCAACACTATCCTCCACTCTGGAATTATAGATAAACTCACTAAACTAGGTATAAATCCCTATGTCACAAGATGGGTTGCCAGCTGGCTCACTGACAGAACCCACACTGTGAAAGTAGCAGACTCCAAATCCGACTTCAGTCCAGTGACAAGTGGAGTACCACAGGGTTCAGTCCTGGGACCTCTCCTGTTTGGTATCTACTTCTCTGATGTACAGGCTAACAGATAAGGTCTTTGGCTAACAAAGTTTGCAGATGACTGCAAACTAGGAGCCACAATCAAAATTCCTAACAATGTGGACATCCTACAAAAGGGCCTCACTGAGACAGATGCCTGGTGTCAAAGCAATGGCCTCAAGCTCATTGCCAAAAAGTGCATTGTCATCCCCTTTGGTAAAAACTCTGTACCCATGAACTACCACATAGGTGGTAGTCTACTTAACACCGAAAGTGTGATAAGTGACCTTGGGACACAGGTGGACAGTAGTCTCCTCTTTGATAATCACATCACCACAGTAGTCAGGAAATCCTTCTATGTGGCACACCTCATCACAAAAGGTTTCTCATCCAGAAAAAAAGAGGTCTTCGTTCCCCTCTACTCATCACTCATTAGACCCATTATAGAGTACAATGCCCCTTTTGGTATGTACCTCACAAGACATCGACAACAACTGGAAAGGCTGCAGAAATACCTCACAAAGAGGATTACCAGCCTCAAACAGATGCCCTACGCAGACCGTCTCAAAAAACTCCAGCTTTACTCCGTCACATATCACCTAGTCAGAGGTGATCTCTGCCTAACATGCAAAGTTATGTCAAACACAGAGCTGTTAGACATGCTCCACGTAAAGAAATCCCAATCCCTCCATGCCACATGCTCTAGAGACCTAAACCTTGTCACCATTATAAACAGAACATGCCAGAGGGATAGATTGCTGTCCCAGAGACTTCCCATACTCTGGAATAAACTACCTATCTATATCAAACAAAGCTCCTTATTAGCACTCTTCAAGAAAAATCTTGATGATTGGATGGGAAATAGGAAATTCACCCTGGGGATCACTTCTGTGGCTCTGCTCGACAGTGGCACAGGAAAATAATTTTCTTGGGTGGCAAAAGCCAGGGTACCTTTTTGGCTGGGCTTGCATAGGCCCCAAGGCCGATAGCCTAGTACCTACCTATGAACCTATAATAAGAAGACAATGGCACATCCTGAGTATGGATGAAAGTATAGGTCGAGTAGTGGAGGCATGCCCAAAATTCTAGGTATAGAAATAAGAAATCTTTAAAGAGACAACTTTGTTAACCTAAAATGAATGACATGAGGACATGAGTGGGTGCCTCAGGCACAAAGAAATGTGGGGCTTGTAATTTTTGTGACCATATAGATGAATCTGATTCATTCAGTCACCCAGATTCTGGGAAGCTGGTTAGGATGAATGCCATAGCTGACTGTAACACCAAGAATTTTGTATACTCATGTAGGTAAGATGACTAGACATCTTCGTGAATGAAAAAAGATAATATATATTATACCAACAAGGAGTTGAAATATAGTGCGTTAGCAAAACATAGCAAGTATTAGGGAGGGCGAACATAAGTTCCTATTTCAGGTATTGGAGGTAATAACTGAAGGTATGTGACTAGGTGACCTGATAAATAATACTGAACATAGTGAAACATGATGGATTTTAAAACTAAGGGCACATAAAGGTTCAGGTTTAAAAGATGTAGAAGCCTTAAAACCAGAACTAAATAGCAGACCTTTGAGGAAATGATTATAAGTTTATATTATATTAGTGGGTTTTAATATAATTTCTTTTAAGAAGTGTATCACTGTTTCTTAACAATGATATGTTTTGGTATTTGTGTATTTTTTTTAGATATATATCATATGCTTTTTCAGAACAATGTGACTGGATTATTGGCGTAATTGCTTAATTGTTTAACAGTATGCACTATATAAGATGGTCTCTTCCTTTTGGTTTTTGATCTGAAGAAGCAATTTGTAATTGTGAAAGTGCTCATCATTTTTTTAAAGTACTTTTTGATTCACTCTGTGGTATTTGAATCTGTGTACAGCCATGGTACAGTGCCTGACTTTTCCTGCTGTTTAATTCTTTTGGTTTTTGGCACAGTTTTGTCATTTGGGACATTTCCTGTTTCACTTTTAGTTATAAACCTTACTGATTTTTTACAAACTCCTGCTTTTCTGGTGTCATAGCTCATCACAGGTCTTGATCTGGTAATTGAAATGAATTATAATTTAAAATGTTTTCTCTATAGCTGTAATACCATTGCCCCCATTGTTTATTTGCCTACAGTATCTCATCCAGATTTGAGCAAACCTTTCCTTTTAGTGGTTAAAAAAAAGGATGCCAGGTTGTTCAAACTTTTACTTTAAATTATAACCCAGCTTGTGTATAAAAAGTGGATTGCTGACAAAACATTTAGACACTTCATCTTTTCCCATTATGTATTTCCAGTTACAAGAACTAGTTGTGTTAATACCACTACTATCAATACTATTATACAAAACACTACCTAGTTAAAAGTATCTCCCATTTTATTTACAAACCCATTGTTATAAGATGCAGTTGGTTGTAAAATAGCCTTATTAATGGTTTCCCACTGATTATACACGTTGTTAAAAATGTTTTATAAAAATACTATGGGATAACCATGTCTCAAATGTAATTCTTTCAGTTGTAAGCACTGTTTCACAAACATATAGTCATCTGCTATCAACTTAGAAAGACAAATTGTTTAAATCTTGTCAATATTCTTATTAATGTGCAGTAATGAAAACTCTTGAAATGGAAATGATTATTTAAACATGTTGCTTTACTCAAATAAAAGAAGAAAGAATATTATTTTCTAATTTTAGATTAATATCCAAAACTGACTTTTATTAACAAATACTCATAAATTTCAAAATATGAAAGTTAGCCTTGTTATACAATAAGGATTCACACAAAAATGTTATTCCCAATTGCTAAGAACAAAAACTGGGGCTAGAACGACCTCCGTAGAGAATCATTTACACTGTTAAAGTAGTACCACAATAACTAAGCACAATAAATCAATTTCTTAACTAGTACATTTTATCAGTCGTATAGTATCTCATAAATTCTAGTCAAGTATCTCAGGGTATAGAATGAGACTACATCAATAGTAGTTAGAACACTCCCATCTATAACTATTAAAACAGATATGTTTAAGTGTGGTTCAGGCAAATACTGCAGGTACATGAACCAAGGGAGGATTGTTGATATTAGAGCTCTTGATAAAATATTTTAAGGTTCTAAGTCATTTTACAAAGCTATGTACTATCTCTAGTTCTGTTTTTCCTATTTGAAAGTGGTATTTCCATCATTTATATTGAAAAGCTTACACATTCACCTTTAATTTCATTTATACTTCTATTTAATCAAGATTGTAAATTGTTGTGCTTTAAAGACAGACATACAATGTCATCAACATAGCATATTGCCACTTACAGTAAATTTAGTCATGCTGTATAGTGAGTTAGTGCATTTTAGGGGTACTTGTTCAGGTATAGTGCTTGGATCACAACTGTTACCTTGCTGTTTACATTCGCATCTTCTGTTGTTCAATCTTTTTTATGTGATTAATCCCATTTTAAATGGCTTTGGCTGATGTAATATGCATCGACCAATTTATTCTTCACTGTCTGGTAATATAATCATATATGTATAGAGGATCTGTATCATTTCATCATAGTTTACAGGTTCATAGGTAAGTAGTAGGCTAGCTGCCCTTGTAGGCCATTTTAAGCTTAGATAATTTCTATTTCAGTGCTTGAGTTAACCTATATCACTTAGAGATTGGCCTTACCCATCCCATGTTCAATAATTATATATTACTCCTAATGAGAATAACTGAGATTATTCTATAAATAATATGAAGGAACCCATGCATGGGATAAAGCATTTTGGAGCTGCATCTGTTCATTAGTAGTGCAGCAGACACTCTTGGGGTAAATTTTCTGTTGTGTATTCATAGATTCAAGTTGCTCTTGAATATGAACAGGGATGAACTTTGTTTTATGTGGCTCGGAGTCTGTTCCAGAGTAGCAGTATCCTTGGCAAGATACTCCCATCCCTTCAAACCATTCTGTTGATGTTGCTGAAGAGGTTTAGATCCCTAGACCAAGTATTTCTAATGCTATATGCAGTAAATCCATCTGTATTGGATCAGAAGATGCCTTGTATGCCAGACACAGAACCAGCTCTTAGTCTGTAAGATACCAAGTATAGTGACAGGGCTTTGAGTTGATCCATGTAGGACATATGATTTAGGCCTTGTATGCTTTTAGTAGGGTACCTGTATGGATGTTCAAGTTGTTGCATGTGTCTGGAAAGATACATCCCAAAGAGGATATTGTACTTAAAGATTGGCTTAATGAGGGCTGGGTAAAGGAGGAGAACGACATTCCTAGATCTAAACAGAATCCTTTTGTTTATAAGCTGTGCAATATAGAAGGAATTTCTTACACAATAGACATATGCTGGTTGAAAGTTAGCTGACTGTCCACTGACGTTCCCAAATCCCAAAGTCTGTCAACTTTTAAGGGCTCATTGTCAATGTTGTAGTTCCATGGGGTAGAAGACTTATGTTACGATAATGTAATTTTTGGCATTTAATTTCAGTCCATTGTTTTGGCAACAGTTATTTATTTGGTATAAAACTTCCAGCTGAAGGACTAAGTCATTTGGGGATTCAATGACTGTTCCTAGCTTGCTGTCATCTATAAACTTAGTCAGAGTCCTTTGGCATTGGCTTTTACTTCAGAAAAGTAGATGCCAAACTAGAAAGGTCCCAGCATGGAACCCTGGAGGACTTCACTGATGGCTGTTCTTCTTGTGGAGGTAACTTCCCCTTATTTTCATTTCCTGTGTCTGATCTCTGAGCCATAAAAAGAAAAAAATGCTCAAACAGGTAAATATCCAGCCTGGTAATAAACCTCACTGGACCAAATGCAAAGTAAACTGGCTTAAGATAAACATGGACTGAATTTATTAAAATTACTGATGGGCAACATCAGTAATTTTAATAAATTCAGTCTGTGATTATCCTGAGCTGGATTACTTTATTGTTGGTCCTGCCTGTAAGCCAGATGGCAATCCAGGGGATGACATGGGGGTCTATTCCCAGTTTATTTAGCTTTTCTACTATGCCCAAGTGGGGATTGTGTCAAAAGCTTTGGCCAGGTTATGGTTTATGGTGGGTGCTGTTTTGCCGTCATCCATTGCTTTGGTGACATTTTCAAAAAAGTTCACCAGGTTGAATAAGAATGACCTGCTCTTGATGAATCCAAACTGAGATGGGTCCAGTGTTTGAGGGTTCCCTGTGTACTTTATGATTAGTTCCACGATAAGTCTTTCTATGGCTTTTCATATGAAGCTGACCAGACCTATGGGTATGTGAATGCCTGTGTCTGTGGAAGGCCTTCCCTTATGTATGGGGATGACTGTAGCTGTTCTTTGTTTGCACAAAACCTGTATGAAGGCTGAGACCGAACAGTGTTATTAGAGGTGTGGCTAAATTATGCTTCATGCTATTAAAGTTGCATCCAGGGATATTGTCAGGACTCACTGGTGCAATATTTTTAGCTTTTTATAGAACTTTTAGGAGTTGTGTGATAGCTAGAGATAAGCCACTTTCAGGTATATCCTAAGAAACAGATGAAGAGGAGAGAAATGTAAATTCAGAGCTAAGTTTATTGGCTAATAGGTTTGCTATATCTAAAGCTTCATTCTAGATAACATCAGTCACAATCAGCTCTATTCATTGCTGCATTGTGCCTTTGAGATTAAAAAAGTCATGTAATTGCCTTTGGCTTGGGCATCTATCGTAGCCTCAGACCTTGCTTTGGTGGATGCTATTACACACCTGTGTTATTTAATTAATTGACAAGGCATCGAACATTATCTTCCTTTTATTGGAAAGCTTGCTAATATTGTAGATATATATATGGGTCTACTTCAGAAAACTGAAAAACTTAAAGACTGAATCCCAAAAGACTGAAAATTCAAAAGACTGAATGATGGAATTTGCCCCTTCTCCACTGTTGTGTGATCTTGGAGTAGGTATATACAGTATAATTAACAGGGGATGTGGGGGGCGCAGCCCGCCACATGAGGGGTGCAAGGAGCTTGCCCCCTGCATTAAAAATGTGTTCAGTAGTCTGTTGAATTTTCAGTCTTTTGGTTTGTCAGTCTTCTGAAGTAGACCCATGATCATATTTCTGAAAACTGGAAGCTTTTGAATGGAGATTGTGAAACAGTGAGGATCAGGAAATTTACCATTTTCCTCAATGTAGTGCAATCATAGAGTTGGTATATGTAATTAGCAGGGGGGTGTGGGGATGGGCTGGGGGGTGCATTGGGGCTTGCCCCCCCTGCAATACTGTAAAAAAAAGATAGATTTTTGTGTGTGTTTTTTTTGTAATGTTCAAGTTTTCAGATATTCGATCATCTCCCCGATATGAATTTCGAGTTTCTGAAACTCCATCAACTGACATATATATATATATATATATATATATATATATATATATATATATATATGTATGTGCGTGTTTGTGTGTTTATATATGCACAAACCCTGAGGTCACACAGTCACAGTGCACTGTGCAAAAAGAGAAATTCCCTGAACACCAATGAAACATGATTTCCCACTAAGTCCTTTTGGGCTGAAAAATCAGACTGATTCACCCTTCATTGAAAGAAATGCTTGATCGCTATACTTGAATATTTATATAATTGTATTTCTTCAAATGCTTGATCTCTATACTTGAATATTTATATATAAAATTGTATTTCTTTATATCACATAAAATGTGTCTAAAAACCTCATTGGTGACCATAACAACTAAAAAAAAACCCCAGTCCCTTAAAAAAAACACAAGAACTTTTTTTTTTTTTCATGGGGTGGTTGCTCCCATAACCCCTGATATGGGAAATCTACCCTTCATCCCCCTACACAGAAATCAAATTTAATAACTTAATGTTTGTACAACTGAAATTGCAATACAGTTGAACTGTAAGAGTTTGACTATAATATAATTTAACCACTGCAGCTACTGTCCAAATTTACCACAACCAGCAGCATATGATAAGTGCCTGCCACAGTGAAGCACATGGTAACTATCTATCTATCTATCTATCTATCTATCTATCTATCTATCTATCTATCTATCTATCTAGCTATATGGACCCGGTTAACCGGATAGCCCATTCAAAGTCTTGATGGCACTAATTTCAATACATTAATACCAACAACATACCATCGGCACACTTCTGCACATACAAGCAAAAGTGAAATCATGTCTTTTAAAGGAGGCAAGTCCCCCTGCATCCCCCATGGGGGGAGCACCCCACACCACATGCTAATTATTTATTCCAACTCTGGGACTTCACAATCCCTTTGGAAGGGCACATTCTCTAACTCATAGGATTATCATACTCAATCACCTGTCAACTATCTGTTGTGTTGACCAAAGCTTTTCGACAAAATAGAGGTCTATATTAAGGGCTTTCAACTATATTCATCAATACCATGTCCTCATGTTCTCTCATCTATTCTGCAGATACCTTAGTTTCTTTCTTCATTCTTGCCTTTTTTTTTCTTCTGTTACTTCGGTCTTTGCTGATGTACATATCACATGGGTCTTAATATATCCTGAAAATATTGGCTGTTGTAGGACCCAAATACTTAGATTTGCATCATGTTGATTTAATTTCCAAATATTTTATCAAAGCCCATTCTACCTGCAACTAGACAAAAGAACAACACTGTGAATATTTTAAAAAAAATTGTAATGTTCCCCCTACATAATGAAAGACTCTCTACATCCCAGCCACCAGTTTAACAAACTCCAAGTTCACTAGACCTCAGTTATACTTTTATATATTTTTTTAATAACCAAACTTAATTTGACCACACAGTCTTTGAAGCACATACATGACTGAGATAGACCCTGATCCAGCATCCAAATATCATTAATTTTAATGAATATTGTATGAGATGAGGCATGGAAGGAAATCTCTATTATACAGAAGAAACAGCTAAGGTGGGGGGCAAAGCAGGAATAAAAGAAACTGATATTTCACATATCATAATGAAAGATACCATTCTGTTGTTTGCTCAGATGTGGAAATGAGTCTTTATAGCATTCATTATTTTATTCCTAAAACAGACACAGTAATGAGACATGCTGTCAAGATGTCCTGATCAAAGATGATGTGTGTCAGTAAGAAGACAGCAGTAATCAAGATGAAAAAGATACTGGAATAGGATAACTAAATGAAGCTGTTCATAGTGGTAATGGTAAGAATAAAATATTAATATGTATGTTCTCTGCAAAGATAAAGTTATTTTTTTCTGACTTTCATTAACTTTTCTATTATCACACATGGAAACTTTATTAAAACATTTAAACAAAACTCTTATTAAAAACTTAGAGAAAATCTTAGCATATTTTGTATAGGGAGAAGCCATTATGTGGGGGGTTTGTCCCCATTATACTTCTGATTAATGAAAATGCATTAATATAGCAATAACCCATGCCTGGGTGTGGGTAATACTGGATTTACCCATGGTTGGCATGGTTTGGTCAGGAGGGCGAAGCCCGAGGGACCAAACAAAGCCATCCGTGGGTAAATCCAGCATTACCCACACCCAGAAGTGGGTTATTGCTATTATACAATGACATTATTTAAGAAAAAAAAAATTAATTTTCTCAAATAATGGCATTTTATAATGCCTCCTTGCTGCACTTCCGCAGCTGTCTGGTATTCTGCGGCAGTTCTGATGTACTGCGCATGCATATGCCTACGCAGTACATCAGAGCTGTGGGCAAAAGCAACGGAGAAAGCAAGATCTCCATTGCTTTTTACTGTTTCGCTATGTTAAATGGGTTTAACATAGTGAGACAGCTTTAAAATAAACAACGGAGAATCTCCGTTGCTTATTTTAAAGCTGTCTCGCTATGTTAAACCCATTTTCATAGCGAGACAGTTTTGAAAAAAGCAACGGAGAAAGCAAGATCTCCGTTGCTTTTTACACACTGTGTCACTATGTTAAAGGAGTTTAACATAGCGAGACAGCTTTAAAAAAAGCAACGGAGATCTCCGTTGCTTTTTTTAAACCTGTGTCGCTATGTTAAACTCCTTTAACATAGCGAGACAGTGTTTTAAAAAAGACTTACACTAATGGAAAAAGTCAGAGCGACCGGACCTTTTTCCATTAGCATACGTCGATTTACAACGTGCTTGCTGACCAATCAGCGTGCACGTTTTGGAATATTAATGGGGGGGTCATGGTATAATAGCTATTACTAACTTTCAGGTCACTCACTGGTTCTCATTTGTCACACGACATATAGTTTTGCATTCATTGATTGGGTGTTTTTACTTATCTTTTTGATTTTCATGAAAAAGTCTTATATTGCATTAAAGATAAAAGCATCTAATTTGTAATAATGATTGCTCATACATTTTTATTGAAGTAGAAATTCTGCTTAAGAATCCTTGTTGGTGTTTGCTGTTTATTATCATTTTAAGTTACACTGATCACCACTGTCAACTTTCCAATATGTTTATTTAGTTTGGAGGAGAATGTCTGTATATGTGTCCAAAAGCAACAACTTGAGGTAAATTTATGTGGACATTGTTTCGTTTACTTTTCTCACATTAAATATCAGAGATATACACAGCAGATGGGTGCCTTTTTGTGGTTAGGGCATGAAGACAAGCTATATGTGATAGCACAGGATAGGTACGTGATATAGAATAGATATAGAAGAAAGTTGAAATATTTTATGGAAGTGGATATGTTTTTCGTGTTATTCTCAATGAGCTAAGTACACAGAATGAAAATATCATTGTTTAATGACAGGTGATGTATGAAAGCAAACAACAAATGTAGGTTGACTTTGGAATGATTATTCATATGGCTTATGGGGAGGGGAGGAAGTATGTGTCAAAGACAACATTTCCATTATTTTTGTTAGATGACTTTGCAGACAAAGGTGGTGGAATCTCTCAAAAGGGGCACATTACACCAGGATAATATGTGTGTCTTTTGTATTACATGTTCCTTGATTTGTTATTGTATACTGTCTCTGGGAACTGACATATGACCACTAACATACAAGTAGTACACTTAGCATCTGAGAGGCTCTTGTTGTTCAAGACTGGGACAATACCAGAGTTCACATAGGGGCAGTGGGAGCAGTGCTTGCAAGCCTGGGTAAAACTAATGTCCAGAATATGTATGAACTGAGTTCTAAGTAGTTCAGTAGTAAAAAACATTTTTTTCACTACCCAATGCATCATTTCAGTTGTACATATATAGCATAAATGCACACTTCATTGTTCTATTATAATCAAAAACTGTGTGTGCTTTGATGATCTTTTTTAATTTTGTGACACAGCTTGGTACTGTGATTGGTAGTTATTTGGTAGTAAACTTATGGACAGCGTTTTATATAGCTTTTAGTATTGCATTTGTGGTTTCTGTATGGCAAAAGTTTAACTAAGTAGTTCCAGTTGTTGTGGGGTAGACTGGTTGATAATTTTTTTTTATTTAGTTAGTTATTTTGTGGAGATATTAGCTGAATTACAAAGGCACTTTTTCTGCTACAACAAAGTAATTCAGAGTAGGAACTGAATGCATGCACAACAATCAATTAAGCCATGTTAAAAGGTATAAAGCAACTCTGAGTACTTAATATTGTCATTCAGAAACAACATGTATAACATACCAGATATTTTAATTCGAGTGGCCCTCTTGACTAACATGTTCAGACTCTTACACTTTTTGACCAGCTGTGCTTTGCTTCTTGTTCAAGATGTTGGTGCATTGGTTAACAAACACAGAGCGTTTGGTTACATGTTTAAGTTAAGTTGGGAGTACATTCTATGCCAATTTAAGGCCTTTACTATAGAATATAGTGAATAATGTGGTACACTGAGAAGATTAAGTGTCAGAGTTTGCTGGAAGGTTTTAACAATTGCCATACGTTTTAAATAACAGCATTCTAGCTGAAGACTTCTAAAAAGAAAAAAAACAAGAAAACAAACAAAATGTGTTCATAATTGCTTGCCAAGAAACATTTCTGATGATGAGGCAAAGGGTGTTTCCTGCTGTTGCTCTACCAATTAATCTCAAGATTTTATTCTTCATGATTTCACGCTCCTGTGTTTTCTAATTGTGTCTCTTACACTAACTTGTGCACTCCGTGTGTTTGCTTTCCTTAGTGTACCCACATACACAAGATATAAGACCTGCTTAAGCAGCTCTATGGATGCTTCCTAAAATGAAAACTGTAATTTTATATTTCATATTGATATAGTATATTTTAATTTTAATTTATGAATGATGTAAACCATAAGATTATATCTTGGGTAGATATATGGCACAAAAGTAAATCTCACTGCATTTTTCAGAACTCTGATTTCAAGACAAGACCCTCATAATATTTTGAGAAATGTGTTTACTGAAAATTGTAAATGGCAAGATTAGCATGTTGAGAACTCAGTAGTGAGTGACAGCCGTCAGTGTAGGGCTTCAGTACTGAGTGAGAGCTGTCTGTGTATAAGTTCAGTATTGAGTGACACCCTGTCTTAGTGGGACTTCAAACACAAAACCTATCTCAGTTTGGATTTGTTAAACGCAGGCCATGCTTACTCAACCAGGCAGATTTTTTTGAAAAGGTCGCCAAAGCAATGGATGAAGGCAAAATGGTACACTGCACATACCTTGGCTTGGCCAAAGCTTTTATTATTTTATTTATTTATTTATTTATTTATTTTACATTTGTTGACCGGGATAGACCGACTGGATACATGTCCATTTTCAGTGGAGGCCTGGGGAGAAAAGCTCCAAGGTAAACAGATACAATAAAAATCATTACAAAATAAAATCTCCAGGTAAACAGATAGAATAGAAACAATAAAGACATATTTACAAAGTATACATAGACAGTCATGAACAGACAAGTTCACAGGTTAAAAGTTACCCCTCTTTACAACCAGGGGAAAAATAGACAGTAACTAGAATTACTAGTTTATTCAATGTTCTTAATTAGAGTTAGCCAGGATTATTACAGTGGCAAAGCCAGTTTAGTGCCAGGTGTTGTTTAAGTTTGGTTTTAAACTGGCCAATGGAGAAGAGCATTGTGATGTTAGCTGGAAGTAAGTTCCAGACTCTACCTACAGAGTTTGCGAATAGGGCATCACCAGCTGCATTGTTAATTTTGATGGTTTGATCTACTAGTTTATTTGAGGATCAAAGCAATCTTGGATTGTTAAGGGGAGTGATTATGTTTCTAAGAGCTGGTGTATGATCTGGGTTATAGAGAATTTTACTGGCCATAATCAGAAGGTTGTATTGGATTAGATTGGGTAGTTCTAGCCACCCAAGCTGTTTGAGGTTGATACAGTGGTGTGTTCTAAAAGGCAGGCCAGTGGCAAATCTGGCAATGTGATTAAAACAGGTTGACAGTCTGTTGAGTACAGACTTGTTTAGATTGGAGAGAAGGAGGGAAGCATATAGCAGTGTAGAAAGTA
Source organism: Protopterus annectens (assembly GCF_019279795.1). Taxonomy (NCBI): domain Eukaryota; kingdom Metazoa; phylum Chordata; order Ceratodontiformes; family Protopteridae; genus Protopterus; species Protopterus annectens. The sequence continues at coordinate 888,630,977 of NC_056730.1, read as the reverse complement.
GGTGAGAGCAAGCTATAGCAATCTTAGCTGGAGGGGTTAGGAAGGCTTTTATTCTATACAGTGACCCAAGTTTTTTATTGATGGCCTTGATAGTTTGATTTACTTGTAGGTCAAATTTTAGGTTGTTGTCAATGATGACACCTAGTAGTTTTGTAGAGGGGTCATGGGAGATTATTGTGCCATCTTTTGCATTTATGGTGAAGGTAAAAGCAGTAGACCTTTGTGATGGTGAGCATAGTAACATTTTAGTTTTTTTGGGGTTTAATAACAATTGACGATCAGAGAGCCAGTTTTCCACAGTATTAAATGTGGACTAGGTAGCAGACCTCAATTCTGAGGGAGATGTAGCTGAGCAAACCAGGGTGGAGTCATCGGCATATTGAATACAGGTGACATTTGAGATGACAGTATGTAGGTCATTAATAAAGATGGAAAACAGTAGGGGCCCTAGTATGGAGCCTTGTGGTACTCCAAGGGTATTTGGTAATAGGTTGGAGAGCTTGTTCTGCCAGAGAACAGCTTGCTGCCTTCCAGTGAGGTAGGATGTAAACCACTGAAGGGTCTTAAAGTCTAAACAGAAAGTTTGCAGGGTGTCAATCAAAAGTTGGTGATCAACCATGTCAAATGCCTTGGAAAGTTCCAAGAAGAGGGCTGAGGATATGTAATTATTGTTAGAGTTATTATTTATGGTATTGGTAAAGGCCAGTAGGGCTGAGGTCATACTGTCGTGTGGTCAGAAGCTGTGTTGAGTATCAGCCATGAGGTTATTTTGGATTAGATGGTGCATGAATTGTTTATGTATACATGTTTCCATTATCTTTGCAAGTGGAGAAAGTATAGCAATTGGTCTACAACTGGAGAATTCAGTGGATGAACCTCCTTTATGTAGTGGGATTACGTAGGATGTTTTCCAAATGGTGGGGAGTTTAGCCTCTGCTATGGTAAGATTAATTAGTATTGATATTGGATAGGCGATGGCATCGGCTGATATTTGTAGGTACTCGGCAGGGAGTTGGTCGGCGGCGAGTGTGGTAGGTTTTAATTTTTTGATCAAGGAACGGATTAGAGCTGTGGACATGGTGTAAAGCTAAACGAGAGTTGGTTTCTGGAGGTGATACTCACAGGGCCAGAGGATCTAGGAGGTAATTGATTAGCTAGGGCTTTTGGCACAATTCCTCACTAAGGCATAGTAGAAAAGCTAAATAAACTAGAAATAAGCCCCTATGTCACTGAATGGATTGCCATCTTGCTCACAGACAGGATGCAGATAATCTAAAGAGGGAAAGGTACTTCCACAAAGAGACTAATCACCGGTGGAGTCCCCCAGGGTTCTGTGCTGGGACCTCTCCTGGTTGGCATTTACATTTCTGAACCAAAAGCTAATACCAAAGGGCTCTAGCCAACTAAATTTGCAGATGACTGCAAGCTAAGAGCTGTCATAGAATACCCAAATGATTTAGCCATCCTGCAAGAAGCCTTGTCCCACATAAATAACTGTCAAAATCATAGACTGAATTGAAATGCCAAAAAATGCATTCATGTATCCTTTGGAAAGTCATAAACCCCATACCGCATTCACAAAATGTGGCTAAGAGCTGACTCAGTTGTTTTGGATTTGGGAACTTATGTGGACAAAACATTTGCACAGCATGTGTTTATAGTTGTAAGAAAGTCTTTCTATTTTGCACAGCTTATAAACAAAAATTTTGTTAGATCTAGGGATGGCATTGTCCCCCTTTACTAAGCCCTCATTAGACCAGTCATTAAATATAATGCTCCCTTTTGCATGTATCTGTCCAGACGCATGCAACAACTGGAACACCTACAGAGACACCTTACTAGAAGGATACAATGCCTAAACAACATGTCCTACACTGACTGAATCAAAGCTCTACACTATACTCAGTATCCTACAAACTGCTAATGGGTGACCTGTGTCTACCATACAATGCACCCTTCAAGCCATTATTGATGGATTTACTGCACATCAGTAAGTCAAATCAGAAATACTCGGTCTGGGGATCTAAACCTCTTCTGCAACATCAACAGAACAATTTGTAAAGAGAGGTACATTTTTCAGAGGATACCACTGCTATGGAGCAAACTCCCCATCCACATAAAACAGAGTTCATCTCTGTCAATTTTCAAGAGCAACTTAGATCTTTTGATTGGAAACAGAAACTGTACCCCAGGAATGCCCCATGTAATCGACAGATGCAGGTCCTAAATGGTTTATCTATTGTATGTGTCCATCCATCCATCCAGAACCCCTTTTCCCATTTTTCAAATGGGGTCAGGGTATCACCTTCAATGTAATTATGGTATGATCTCATGCTATTCTCATTAGGGGTAATATATAATTATCAAACATGAGATGGGTAAGACCAACCTATAACTAAATGGGATAGGTTATTTCAAGCACAAAAAAGGACACTGGCACGGCTAAAATGGGCCAAAAGAGCAGCTAGGCTAGTACTTACCTATGAATCTATGACTTCAGTAGTCTGTGAGATCTGTCTGTGTTGCACTTCAATAATAAGTGAGACTTGTCTGTGTAAGATTTCAGTACAGAGTGAGGGCTGTCTGTGTATAACTTCAGTACTATATGACAGCTGTCTGTGTAGGACTTCAAACACTGGACCCATCTCAGTTTGGATTCATCAAGGACAGGTCATGCTTACTTATCCTGGTGGATTATTTTGAAAAGGTCACCAAAGCATTGGATGTAGGCAAAATGGTACACACCATACACCTTTACCTGGCCAAAGCTTTTGACACAATTGTCCACTCAGGCATAGTAGAAAAGCTAAATAAACTGCTAATAAATCCCTATGTCATAAACTGAATTGCCAACCATCTCTCATAGGATGCAGATAATCAAAATAGGGGAAGTTACCTCCACAATGAGACCAGTCAACAGTGGAGTGCTTCAAGGTTCTTTGCTGGGACCTATCCTGTTTTGCATCTACTCTTCTGAAGTAAAAGCCAGCACCAAGGGGCTCTATCTGACTAAGTTTATAGATGACTGTAAACTATCAGCAGTCACTGATTTCTTTAAGTGGAGCATGTCCAACAGCTCAGGGTTTGACATGACCTTGTAAGTTAATCAGAGATTACCTCTGAGTAGATGATATGCAACAGAGTATAGCTGGAGTTTTTTTAGATGGTCAGCATAGGGTATCTGCTTTAGGCCTGTTATTCTTTTAGTGAGGTATTTCTGTGGCCTTTCCAGCTGTTGCAGATGTCTTGTGAGGTACATACCAAATGGGGTGTTGTACTCTATAATGGGTCTAATGAGGAATGAGTACAGTGGGACAATGACCTCCTTTTTTCTGAATGTAAAGCCCTTAGTGATGAGGTGTGCCACATAGAAGGATTTTCTGACTGTTGTGGCAATGTGGGTATCGAAGGTGAGACCACTGTCCACCTGTGTCCCCAAGTCTCTCATCACACATTTGGTGTTTAGTGTACTGCCACCTATGTGGTAATTCATGGGTATATGGTTTTTCCCAAAGGGAATAACTATACATTTTTTGGCATTAAGCTTGAGCCCATGGCTCTGGCACCAAGCATCTGTTTCTGTAAGGCCCTTTTGTAGAATATTCACATCATTTGGGGATTCAATAATGGCTCCCAGTTTGCAGTCATCTGTGAACTTTGTTAGCCAGAGTCCCTTAGTGTTGGCCTGTACTTAAGAGAAGTAGATGCCAAACAAGAGCAGTCCCAGGACTGAACCCTGAGGTACTCCACTTGTCACTTGTCTGGAGCTGGATTTGGAGTCAGCTACTTTTACAGTCGGGGTTCCGTCAGTAAGCCAATTGGCAACCCATTGAGTGACAGGGATTTATGCCCAGCTTAGTAAGTTTATCTATGATTCAGTGGTGGCTCATGATATCGGACTGCAGGACTGCAGCCCCCCCAGCTGTGAACTACAATAGTGCAATCCAAGAACTTCTCCTAACCTCACATAGAAAGTGAATCTGGACTGCTGCCTTACCAGTCTGGATTCAGGAAGAAGACAGCAGACTGCTGATGCCCCAGAAGTCTACATGGTGCTAACCGCATAGATTGGAAGGGGATCGGACTGCAAGGTCAGCAGTCTTGGAACATTCAAACAGGAACTGGAAGTGTGCATTCCAGCACAAGAGAAAGCAGACAAGAGAATGAAGCTGTTTGGATTTATTTTGCAGAGCTACATTATCAAAGCTGTTTGGATTTATTTTGCATCATTGCAGGTACATTAATGAGGATTAAGCTTGTGTGTGTGTGTGTGTGTGTGTGTGTGTGTGTGTGTGTGTGTGTGTGTGTGTGTGTGTGTGTGTGTGTGTCATATAATACAAACTTCCCATCATAGATAGACAACCAAACTCTGAAAGGGACAGGTGACCGTGAGGCTTGCCTACCTTAAATAATAAGACGGAAAGGGGCAGGGGCTAGGTTGGTATAAAAAGAGCCAGCATTGTAAACCACTGTGCTAACAGACTGAGAAATGTTGGTAGATGTGTTTAGAATTAATTTGAAAGGCACTTCAGTGTTGTACCATAGGACAAATATGTATGCATGCATATATTCCTATCTATCTATCAATATAGTACTTCGCTGTTTCTTATATGGTCTGTGCACTCAAATGATATGAATATTTGCAATGCTCTTGTTTGGCTTCTGAAGCTGCTGTAAGTCACGGTAGAAAAAGCTGTTTGATGCTGGTGATGATGATGATACTAATAATAATAATAATAATAATAATAATAATAATAGTAATAATATAGCTCAGTTTGGTCTCTGTAACCGGTCCAAACTGCAAAACCATTTTTAGAGACAGTGGGGCACCGGTTAGGATGAGAGACCTACAGTTCTTGGTTCCCCAGTTTTATTCTCGGTTAGGGTATGCTCTGTGTGGAATCTACATGCTGTCCTACTAGAGTATGTTTCACCAGGTGCTTCAGTTTCCATCTATGTAAGGAAACCAGGGATGTGCCCTTTGCCATGTGTTGTGCAATAGACCGGTATCTTACCCCTACCGGTTGTACCCATTGAGAGAGCCCCCAGCTCTGCTGAGACCCTGAACTGAACTGAGTTAAGCTGGTTACCAAAGAATGAATAAATGAATGAAAAGCTGATCATGCCAGCATTAACCTGTAGAGGTGCAGGTCTCATTAGTATGTCTACCTCCCATGCGAAACTGCAGAATAAAAGTGAATGGATGAAAACTAGGATACATTATATATTTTGGTTACTTTGTTGCATGGTTTAGTATACTGTTTCCCTCCTTAACTATGTAGAAATTTGTCACTGTTCTCATCTGTCTGTGCTTTGTGATCACATATATTACCAAAGAGTTGCCCACTAGTCCTACTGACATGATAAGGGCAAAGAAAAGTGGCACCAGCCAAGTATCGACCAGCAGAGGTGGGCTTCGGTTGGAGAGGGTGCTGTTGCATCGTGTATTCTGTATGGATGAAAATCTGGAAGCCTCTAGGGACTCCCAGTTGGAATCTGTCTCTCCAGAACATAGTGACCAGGTGTAGGACACTAATGCAGAGTTATTTGAAGCATTGGCTGAGCTCGCCCCAGAACCGAAGTCCATCTGCAGAAGGTCCATCAGAACTGGATCTACCGGCATTTTGTGATGTGATTCTTTTCCTGTGGCTGCTAAACATATGCAGTTTTATTTTCTAGTCTCAAACCTTTGTCAGTCATCCATCGATATGCAAACTACCAAGGTTGTGGCACTAACTTTTATTGGAAAAATTGTTTTGTTTGGAAATCGGCAAACAGCATTTTCATATTTGCTGTATTTTGAAGCAAATAATGCCGAGATGACTGATTTTTGCATTAGGCAGGAGACTGAACATGATTCTTCACATATTCTGAGGTGAAAGATACAAATTTACTTCTCTTCTGTGTTGACAAGTTTTGTTTTGCCCAGCACAGCATTAACAATCTTAACAATAGTACATAGCCCAGCTTACACTGCATTACGTTTTGACTGAGGGTTCAAAGCATGTATGTTTTGAGGGGATCCAATGCAGGATCAGGATCAACGGATTTCATTTTCCAGCATCAATGTAGTGTAGCAGATCTAAACTAATTTTAGACTTAGTTCTTGCTAGGGCACTCAAACCAGCATTGATATTCCAAGCAGCAAGACAATTTGTCTTCTACTAACAGAGCAAATTCCCACATGTGGTCCTTTTAAAAGTTCTTGTGGTGCTTAAATGTTGTTGGCAGTTCATTCAACTGAATTAGATCAGAATGCAGTAAGAATGGGGGGAGGGGCAGTGTTTCCACTTTGTGTCCAGTAAGCGTACTTAAGAACTAAGTAAGAAGGGGTTCCAGAAATCCCAGCTGGAAATGAGGATGACACAGCATGGTTTTGCAGTGTTGCTTACATGCTTCTGTTAATAAGAGGTGATGTGAGAGAGCTCAGCAGTATTTGGAGCCAAATTCTAACCCAATGCATACAGAAATCATTTAAACAGGTCCCTGCACCTACATACAGCATGAAGGATGGCCAGATAGGTACACAAAAACAACAAATGTACAACTGCTGAGTGGGTGGCATGGGAGAGCCAAGCTTTGTATGTGCTCCTGGGTTACACAGACCAAATGGTGGATGCAGTTATTGCTTCGCTACAAGGTTGCTGGTTGCAGCTGTAGAAGGGATATGTTGCAGTCATAAAATCCATTTATTGCAGTTTGCAAACTTTCCTGTTTATCCCTTGATGAACAAGTATTTAATATGAAGAGCTGCATCCCAAAAGTTTTAACATCTTCTCTGTACACAATTCGCTCAACAGCACTATTATTGGAAACTGTGGATGCAGCAGAATTCTGAAAGCATACCTCTCAACTGTCCCTGATTTTGATTCAAATTTAGGTCTGTCCCTCTTAAAACTGGTTACTGCTGAAGATTGTGAATTGCACTTAATAAATACTGATAATAATTGCAGTTCAGAAAATGTATATTAGTTCAGAATCTCTTATTCTGTTTCAAGTTAATAGTGCTAATATTCTTAAAATGACCCTGCTTATCTCTGGATCTATCCCTGATTCTGCTCAGTTTTGTGTGTAATGCCCCATTTCATTTATACTGGTGGCTATAGAGAGAATGCAAGATACCTGCTGTTGGTGGTTAGATAATACCTTGAGCTTGAACCCTGTACCCTGGGTTCAGGTAACAAGAGCCTGAATTCCCTACCCACCACCATCTGTGAAACCTTTGTAGATTTTTTTGCCTCATATTTTGTTCTGTTCTGTTCATCATAAAATATGTGGTTTCTGAATTTTTAATTCTTTAGATAGTTGATGGTGCAGTGCTAGCATTGTTGCCTCACAGCTAGAGGTTCTCTGGTTTGATTGTTGGCTGGGGTGCCTCCTGTGTGGAGTTTGTGTGTGGGTTTGCTCTGGTGTTCTCCCATGTTACAAAGACATGTGTCTACAGTATTTCTCCCTGGGTCTCTGCTGAAAATTGGCTTTTGTTCCAAGTCAAACTTTCCTGGTTAACAAATGTTAAATAAATAAAATTGACAGGCATAGTAACACAAAACCTTTTATTCTAGCAATTTTCTAAGTTTATAATATGAATATTTGAAATGTGTCCCTATTTTTGGGACTGTATTCCCCCATTATTGGCTTCACCTAGGATTTTTTTGCTAAGGTTGAGAGCTATGATGAGAACTGAATTTGCTGATTATGTTTGAGAGCTCTATTCTCCCATTACTGGCTTTGTCCAGTTGTTTTGTGCAAAGAGGTTGACAGCTATGGTGAGAACTGAATTCACTAAATGGTAGCCATTTAAGTTTCAGTCTTCCTGCTCTTCATAAAACAGCTAAATTGGCATAGTGGTATGTTGCACTGACTGTTTTGCACAGGGTCCTGGGTTCAAGACTTGACAGTGAAATGTATGGTGGTAACACAGCATTTTATATTAGCAACTTTCCAAGATTATACAAGCAATGTTTAAAATGTGTCCCTGGTTTGGGGGCTTTTGTCCCCCACAATAAATTTTGGCTTTTTCCAGATTTCTTGTGCTGCAAAGTTGAGAGCTACAGTTGAGTGTCAAGTAGATTTTACAAGGAGCTGAGAGCTGCAGGGAAAGAGAAGTTTAGTGCTGTTTATGCTAAGTCTGTTTCTATTGTTAATAGCACAACAGGCAGTATCCTTCCTTTTGATGCAGAAGGCTGTGGGTTCTACTTCCACAGGGGGCAGATGCTGCAGTACTGAGAAAGTCCTCTTTGGCGAAGATACTGGCACTTTATTTGTAGATGAAACAGTGAAATATAAAGGTGTTTGTTAGCACCAACCTCTTCATTAGTTACAGATCTCTTTAATGTGGAATATTATAGATGACTTTTACTTCTGCAGAGATTGTGCATATTTACTGACACTGGTGGATTGTAGAAGTTTGAGTAGACTTTTATGATGGAAATGTTCTCAACTGGGCAGTTTTGTCATTATTGGTGCATCATTGTTTACTGGAAAAATGTTCAAAACAATAAATTTAAAACACCCTCTAACAACTGTACTGTATTATACAAGGAATATAATTTAATACAATCAGGAAGGTGTATCACACAACACGTGTATGTCTTGTGTGCAAGGGGCCTATCATTTGAAAACAGCCCAAAGTTAATCTATATACTAGCCAAACGTATTTTCTTTGAATGTGGATTTCAATGCTGTTTCAATGGATGTGAGTTTCAAGGGCAGAGAAGTTTTAATGCTAAGTCTATTTTCATTGTGAGACTGCATTGCATTGTTTAGCAGATGTCTTAGTGCTTGTGCTGTAAAATGCAAAATAAAACTTTCAAATGAAATTCAAATCATCATAGAAGTAAAGCAGTATGCACATTATAGTGTTTATGGTAAATGGGGTAATGGGACATTGGTATGGCAGCGGGGGGGGGTCTCCATTCGACCATGCTTTTGTGAGGGGGAAAGTCTGCAAACTCAAAGAAAGCCCCAGCTAAACTATACCTCTCAACTGTCCAGATTTCCACAGAATGAATAGATTTTTGCTTCTTATTTTTGGTTTGTTCCTCATAAATTTTGTGGTTTTCTGGCAAAATCATTTAGGAATTAAGTCACTAAATAATGACATACATTGAATTTCAGACTTCATAACCTTCAGAAAAATGCATGCTAAAGCAAGACCTGTTATTCTATAAACTAAGTTAATACAAGAGCAATATGTAGTACTGTTTGTATGTTCCCCCAACATATTTGGCCTTGACCAGATTTTCTGCATTAACAGGTTGAGAGGTATGTGCAAATAAATTGCTTTATAGAACTAGGCATATCCAAACCTCTCAACTGTCCCCAATTTTGGCTCAAAATGTTGCTCTCCCTCTAATAATCCCTCCACAAAATGGCAATTTTGGAAGAAAACATGGAGGGTTTACAATTAATAAATAACTAATAATCAGAGTTATAGATTACTTTTATTTCAGAAATGCATGTAAATTTGTTTATTTTGTCAGCTGCTCAAGTTAACAGTACTAATATTAAAAAAAGTGTCCTTTCTTTGACAGTTTCCCAGCTGTATTGTGTGGCTACTTTAAATTTTTGCATCACATTTTTCATAAAATTGGGGTTTTCTGGCAAATTAGAGGTAATTCATTAAAGATTGAAGTTAGAAAAGAATGACAGACACTTGAGTTTCAGATTTCATACCTTCAGAAAATTCATACTAATGCAAGACCTACTAGTCTATTAGAAATTTTATAAGAGCAATATTTAAATATTGTCCTTATTTATGGGCCTTTGTCCCGCTTCTATGTATGGCTTTCTCCAGATTTTTTGCTCTGAGGTTGAGAGGTATGACAAATGTGTCAGGCCCATCCCAGTCAGCCAGAGACATTTCAAATTGTGACATACTTGCTGCACCCCAGTCCCCCCATGTAGTGACTCTGAATGTGTCCAAGCAAGGCAAGGAGCAGTTATGCAGTGTAAGTGTGCAGAGTATCCCGCCATCCAAGGTAGATACAAGTACTACAGTGGCTTCTCATCTGTCCTTGCTTGATTTTGCAAAATGTTCTGGTTTTCTGTCATATTTTTATACTGTTGATTTATCCTTCATATTGTTCAGAAAGTGCCCGTTGCTCTGTGATTAAGTAGCAATGCTTTTATGACTATCAGGTAAGCTTGTCTGAGATTGTATGATGCAAGTAAGCTTTAATAAGCATACTGTTAAAGAATTACCAACATTGAAAGCCTTTTTGAGTTGCTATGCAGAGAATACTTACATAACTAGATGATGTATAAGCCTTGGGTACTGAAATGCATATGACTGTATTTGTAATAAAGGACAGGATTATGGTATTTTAAGAAGCTCATTACCTTTGTTGGAGACTTGCAGTCATCTTTGCAGGCTTTACTCGTAAACTGAACAGAATGCCAATCTATTATGTGTGGTCCATAACCTGTGCAGTAATCCTTTAAGCAATTTATCTTGAGCTTATTTCATGTTTGCTGTTCATTTTTTACTTTGATCATGTTTTCCCCATGAAACAAGTAGATAGTTGTTGTCAGGCAGCAGGTCTTTTTTGGATAAGAAACATTTTTAGAAGTTGGGGAATCACAGAGATTGCTAGTTTCAGCATGTTACTTGGTACTTTTATAAAGCTGAATATAAATTATAATTAGAACTGCAGTGCAAGGAGAAGTGGTTTGAGTTGAGTGCTGCTTGTTTTTCTTATACTTGACTTTGACTGGCATTCCAGTAATGGATTTAAAAAGTAATTTATTTTTTTGTTTCCATCTAGATATTAAGTTAGCTGTCATGCAGCCAATGCATTGAAATATTTTTTTCTTCTACACTTCATTTTGTCTTGATTGGACTCTCATAATTTTTGTGGTTTTCAGCATAACCCCTCCCCTTTCTAGTTGACCACACCCCTTCCATTAGCCCCACCCATTCAGGTTTTTCCTGCAACCTCCCTTTGATTTGAAGTCACCAGCCACCACTGCTATGATTGCAGAGTAGGGCATGGTATTGAAGGCCTTGGCGAGGTCCATATAGGCTGTGTGGACCACCTTACCCTCGTCCACAGCTCTGGAGACTGATTCAAAGAAGTCAATCAGGTTCAGGAGACAAGATCGGCCCTTCACAAACCCAAACTAGGTAGGGTTCAGTGTTTGAAGGTTGCCAATATCTTTGTTTATAAGTTCCATGATAATGTGTTCCATGCCCTTGCAGATCAGGCTCGTCAGACTGATGGGATGGTAGTTCCCGGGATCCAATGTGGATCCCCCCTTGTGGAGTGCAATAACTGTAGCTGTGCGCCACTCAGTGGGCACAACGCCTGAGGTGATGCTATGATTAAACATGATACATAGGTGAGGTGCCAGTTCATTTTGTAGTTCATGTAGTACACAGCCTGGGATGTCATCTGGTCCCATGGATGCTGTATTCTTAGCTTTGGAGATTGCAGTTTCTACCTGTGTGGCTGTGATTACCAGAATTTGGCAATCTTTTGGTATTGAGATGGGCCCTTTAGGGGTGAGAGGGGGGTGAAGTTGGCACTAAATCGATCTGCCAGGATATTGGCAATATCCTTGGGATCAGTATATTTAATGCCATTCTGCTGTAGCTCAGAGCAGATCTGAGCATTGCCATTTAGATTCTTGACATAACTATAGAATGCCTTGCAGTTGTCTTTGGAATCTTTGGCAATTTTATTTTCATAACTAGCTTTGGAGGATTTTATGAGGGATGTCAGCTTTTTACTGAGGCTAGTAAGGGAGTTTTTTTCATCCTGGGATTTTCCTCTTTACTGGAACAGTTTATTCCTTCTGTTGTATAGTTTGTTTATGGCAGGGGACCACTGGATTGGATTCCTTTTTTTTGAGGAGAGCATCTTGGTTCTATTTGGGATGGCACAATTCATGCACAAGTGGATGTGCTCGTACAGTGCCTTAGTGTAGGATTCAGCAGTCGAATTTTCATCTCCCATCTACATGGGTGTCATGAAATTTGTCACTTCTGACCTGAGTAGCATGAAGTTAGCTTTGGAGAAGTTTTTTACAGAGGTTTCCTTACTGGGGGGTGGGGGTGGGATGTGGATGTCAAGGGTGATTAGCTTACGGTCAGACCTGACCAATGAGGGGGTGACCACTGGTGTGGAGCATCTATCTCCCATGATGGTAATTACCAGGTCTAGGATATTGGGGCCCCTGTTGAGACTATGGATTAGTTTATCCAGGGCATTAGAATTTATGAATTCCAGGAACCGCTGGGAAAAAGTGTTGGTACCCAAGTAGTTTTCCCAGTTAATGGCAGGGTCGTTGAAATCACCCAGTATTGGGTTGTTTGGTTGTATCTTAATATTTTCCAGTATGTTTAGAAAGGTGTAGTGAGAATCTTAGGGCATGGTGGGGGATCAGTAGCAAGCTACAATTTGGATTGCAGTCTAACCTAGTGTTAGTTGCACCTGGAGAATTTCAGATGCATTCTGTTGGGCATCTAGCCTGGAGCTGTGAACATCCTTGGTGAATATGGACACTCCTCCACCTTTAGTATTTTGGTCTTTGTTTGGTGGCCGAAAAGTGTGGTAAGAGTTGTAGCCTGGTATTGCAGGGGTGCTCTCTGGAGCCTTGAACCAGGTCTCAGTTACTGCAGAGATATTGATGTTCTCCATTTTTAGGAGTGCCTAAAGAGAGTGCATATTGAGGTTTAAACTTCTAGCATTGAGTAGCATTACCTTCAGATTTTGCATGCTTGTATTTGTTACGGTGGTGGTTTTGTCCTTTGAACCTTGCCTAAAAGAAGCACTATAGGGGTGGCAAGAGCTTTAGCCAGAGTCCTGAATCCCAGGGGCAACAGGTGCCGATCATGTTGTCCCAGGCAGACAGATACTGGATCCCCTTTGAATGACAGCAAAAGCTTAGACAATTGTTGAAGTCCATCATTTTGTCCTTATGCTGTGGTATAATTCTGGGCGAAGGCAGGATGCAGCTCAGGACTAGGGTCATACCTGCCTGGGCCACATGATCTGAGAGCTCTTCCATGTCTCTTTTCATGAGGTGCAGGGAGGTACGTCTCAAATCATTCACTCCAACATGGACAATGACAGAATTGTATTTGTACTTGTTGTGGAGTGACTTGAGTACATGCATTATGTTGTGGATCCTGGCACCTGGCAGGCAGCTGACTGTAATTTCCTCCTTGTTCAGCCTGATGAGTGGAATATCAGTGTGCCTGACTATAGAGTCACCTACGACTAAAGTGTTGGGTGTGCTGTCTTGCCTTAGGGTCTGTTGTTGGGTGGCACACTGGTGTTGTGAGCTATCAGTGACTTTGGTTATGACTGGTGTTTGTTTGCATTTCAGCTTTGGAGGTCCTTGTTGCTTGGGTAGGTTAATGTTAAGGGCCTCCACATATGTGGGTTTAGTGTTACTATGTGTGGGTGTTGATAGTGTAGGTTTTAAAGGGCTATGTGCTGCTTGAGGTGTAGTGCAGGTGTTAACCTTCTCCTCTTGACTGTCTAATACAATCTTGGCTGGAGAGAGCTTTGCTTAAAGTTTGGCTATGTAAGTGCATCTCCTGCAGATTGTAGTGTTGGGTGGTAGAGCAGAGGGTTGTCTGTGTACATGAGGCAGTTGCTGCATTGCCCCAGTATGCCCAGATTCACCAGGTGGACAGGAGAGTCACCGGAAGCTGAGCCTTGGACATGCCTGTTTAGGTGCTTTTTTTTGTAAAGTACAAGAGCTGTTTTCCCTTACCTTTGCAAAGTACTTTGCAATTGTAGGCTGCTTAGTCCCCGTGATTCATTTCTCCTTATTAACAAGGAGAGTTGAGTGCTTGTATCAGTTTAACGCTTCCTAGTGCTTTCCAGCAGGTTCTAGAGCAAGTGCTAGTCACAGGGGTTCAGATTTTAGTGCTACTACTGAGAAACCAGTTAGTTTTGAGGGAAAATTTGAAGAGCAGACTTTCTGGCACCTGGAATAATTTAACCGTAGCCCCACGGTATTGCACGATGCGAAAAACCTGCAAACACACGTGTTTTTAAGCCAGAAAGTTGAAAGGGATAGAAATCAGCCCAAATGACTAATAAAATTACAATTTCAGAGCTGGAAACCACTCCTCATGGTAGATAGACAGTACAATGCTCACCGCACCCACTGGTAAGCAGTAGGACTTCCCTCTACCACAGCAAGGTCTGGATAGCTCTGAACACAGAAAATAAAGTCCTGAAACCAGCAAAGCCTGGGATCCGGACTATACTAGCTAGGAAAGGTGGGAAACAAGCAAACAAGATAGCATTTCTTTTTTTTTTTTGGTTTTTGGTTTGGTTAAAACAGGCTAAACAATGCAATAATACAGTAAATAAATACAGAAATGGCTAACACACTTGAGTGTGTAGCCTTAAACAGTAAATGCAATTAAAACTCTACAAAATTAACAATTTAAAACTTTTTAAATGAAGCAAGGCAAGTGCCCAACTGAAAAATGATTTAAGAGGCAGTAATACTGCAGAATAAGTAGCTAGTCTACATATACAGAAAAGTCTATATATATATATATATATATATATATATATATATATATATATACAGAAAAGCAGCTAAACAGCACTAAAACAATTCACTAAATATACTCTATATTTCCAAAATGTTTGAGAAGCACAGTCAGAACACAAGGAGATTCAGGCAATTTCTTTTTTTTGTTAAGAAAGGGAGAAAGGAGGAACAGAAGGAAAGAAACGAAGTGGGTTGGCCTTCTCAAATGTTCTCTCTGTATTAGGTAAACAGAAACATAATCCTTCTTTCCTCTTCTGGGTGCAGTCTAGACCCTTCTTCCAGTTGTCTGTTCACAGCAAAACTCCCAGAAGCAGCAGCTAGGGGTTATTCTCATCAAGTGCTTAAACAACCTCAAATGGCACTTTTCAACCAAGAAAAACAGTAGCTACATTTCAGGAACAGGCCCTGTACCAAGCTTCTAATTCTACCGTTGAGAGTGAGCTCAGCTAGTGAATACCCTCAGTTACTACTTATATCCATGATCTAATCTTGCTGGTGATTACTGAAAACTCATTACCTTATGTTTGAATGGGAATGTACAATGAACAGTAGATCAGGAGCTCCATCCAATCACTCAATTCTTATTTCAACACAGCAGTCTATAACAATGTTCAGACTACTGTCACTATTGTAACCATCTTCTTGCCAGCCTCCTAATCCCATCTACTTTGAACAGGAAGCTAACATGCATATATTCATCTACTTTAAGTAGCTGTTACGCTGCAAAGAGAATGTTGCTCTTCTCTGGAACAGAACCATGACCACTGATTACAAGGTGTTAACTTTAATCCTGGTTGCTTCTCACTCAGCAACTGGCCACTCCACTGCCTGATGTAGATCATAGCCACTTGAGTTTAAAAGGCAGTGGTGGCTTTAGGCTGATTGGACTGATTGAGCACAGTTGGCTCCACACCCATGAGGAGACCCTCCCTTTGAGGACTGGAAAAGCTTGACCGCATTGCTAGCATTCAGAAGTGAATGCTAGTATTGTATTTGCAGTCACAACTGAAGCATTAGAACTCAATATGTAGCATAAGCTGTACCATCTGCTTGTTACATGCAAGTAGTTTGCTACACTTTAAGAAGAACTTTTTTTTTTTCTCTTCAATTTAGAGCTGAGCTGCATGGAAGAGCCTGGCATGCTCCTAAGATTAGAAGCACCAGATTGAGAAATACACATTTAAAAACATTTTTTTTTGCTTCTCATTCGAACCCCACAGTTGCAACATCTGGCCCTGTTATAAGGACAACATTATCTATAAACAACAAAGATAATACCTTATTGTCTCCAGACAGAATGATCTCAGGATCTTGTCTACACCTTAATATTCTGTTTGTGCAAACCATTAGCAGGAGTGGAGGCAAGACACACCACTGCTGGAGTCCTGTACATACATTTAATGTATTTGGGTTTTCATTAAGGATATAAACAAAAGATTTGTTCCTGAAAGATAGGGGCTAGAAGGTATAAAGTAGTGGTTCTGGAAC